>NC_080176.1:2890608-2938108 GCF_950295315.1 Erinaceus europaeus
GTAGAGCTGGGGAACAAGCATGCAAGTCCTGCACTCTACCACCTGACTATGCTCATGACCTGGAGAACCCTGGTTCCTATTTCCAAACTCTTAGAATAATGACATATGATGCCCCCATTCTACGGGGTCAAAGAGACTTTATCATGAGTCACTCACTGAATGCATCACTAAAATGCCCTCTACATGTTTCTGACAAATGACCAAATCATATGCCTGAGAGCCCAGAGGCCATCTTCTGCCCAAGTTAGGAGTGCGGTGTCCTCTCTCCCTCTCTCTGTTTCTCTCTCCCTCCACCGTCCCTCATCATTTTATTCATCATAATAAAATAAACTTTAAAAATCATTTAAGAGCATGGCCAACGTAGGGATGGAGAGAAACCTCACCAGGTAGGGCACATGCCTTGCCAGGTTCAGGTCCTAGTTTCACACAGGAGTGTCATGGCTCTATAAGAAGCTCTCGCACTGTGGTGCCTCTCCCCCATCTCTCTCCCTCTCTTCTGTCACTGTCTCTATCCGAACAGAAAAACAAAACCAAACCAAAAAACAACTGAAACCTAGAGCACTGAAATCACGTAAAGGCAAGATCTCAGCTCTGGGGAAAAAAAAAAAAAGGCCTATGTATAGTCAGTGGTAGTATTTACTGAATTATTTGTAAAGAAAAACAAATACATTACTACCAGAGTTCACTAACAACTATAAATGAGAATTGTATTAAGAAGCCTAATATTACAGTACTTCATAGAAACACTGAAAATCTGCAATACCTAGACACATGACTGTAATTCCTGAAATTTTCAGGAAGGACTTTCTTGTTTTAAGTTTCAAGCATTAGAGTTGTTGCACTGATGTTAGCCAGTGCAATGTTTTATGACACTGTTACCAAGGCTCTCACAGGTGAACTCAACTGCATTCCAGGATGACAGTCATAATACTTGGAGCTTGAGACACACAGACGCTGTTGCTAAAATACATACCAGCACCCACCTGCGCAATGAAATCTGCACTCCCTTGTCCACCCAACAGAGGTGCACTGTGAACTTTCACCACTAACAGCTGGTTCTGTGGCTTCTCCACTGGCTCCTCACCCCAGCAACAAGGGAACATGACAATGAGTGGAGTGAAGGTTTCTTTCCTGCCTAACCAGACCCTGGTGAAACACTGTGCCCATTACTGCTTTGAAAGGTGGTCTCTTAATTGAGAATCTGAGTCCACTTGAAAACCCATGAGCCTTACAACAGGTTGATTATAATTTCAGGAAGCCACTCAAGTCCACTGGTGATCATCAAGTTAGGAACTCCTTTCTTGAAAGACAGAGTCTTACTTTTCCATATTTAAAAAAAAAAAATAGGGGGAGGATTAGAAGGTAGAGAAACAGAGCCAGTGGTACCAGTGGTACCAAAGAAAGATACCCTGACCTCATGCTATCTTCTATGTGCCTTTGGAACTTAGAGAATAATTTGAATGGTGTGTACTTGCATCAAAGTTTGTCAAGTTACAAAATATATGCAAATGCCTCTCTGAAACTCAAGGAGAAACTAAAGACGATGCAGGGCTAGACTGGAGGGGACTGAGGTACCAACTAAATGCACACTCCAGTCTTAACTGCATTCCCTCCCTGAGTAGCCTGGCTGTAGGGTATTTAGAGAAATCAGACTCCATGAGTCTGGGGTGGTCTGCTTCCCTTCCTCTTTCAAGTTCCTCCCAGGCCCCATGCTGAGAAGTGACACAGTTCCAGTGACATCCCACTGCTTCTGAATGTCCTCTGCTAAGGGAATTGTCTCGGTCCCATTGTACACAAAACATTTTCTTTCACCCTCAGTTGGCTGCCTCATGGAGCTTTAAAGGGAGGGGATTATTTTTGGCAGGGGACAGAGAGATGTGACAATACAAACACTGACATGCAAGAGGGCAGCATATGTAAGGTGATTGGAATAGAGACCGGTTTCTGCAAGCCAAATGATCGTTACTAAATGGGATATTTGTTCCAGATGCCCAAAGAGACATTTTTTGCATCTCCACCAAGAACTCTCCTCCAAGAAACTTAAAATTAGTCAGAGAAATTAGGCTAAAAACACACGATAACTCTGCCTCTTTGGAAAGAATAGCCCTCTTCACAGTCCACACAGCAACACACAACAGAAATGGCCAATAAATTCCATGCAACAGAGCCATTCCAACAGGCTGTGAGCATCCGCCTCTATGAGGAGTCACAGGGTGGCCAGCACAGAACCCACTGTTCCCGCACTCACTTTTCTTTTTTTCTTTTTCCTCAGACATCCTCAAGGGCCTGCATTGAGCTTCCACGCCCCACCTGCAGGGGGGGCACTTCATGAGAGGTGAAGCAGGTCTGCAGGTGTCTTTCTCTCTCCTTCTCTATCTCCCCACCCCTAAATTTCTCTCTGTAATGTCAAGTAAAAAATAGGGGGGAAATGGTAAAAGTGGCCACCAGGAGCAGTGGATTTGTCCTGCAGGCACTGAGAAGTAACCCTGGTGGCAAAAAAAAAAAAAAAAAAAAGGAGAAGAAGAAGGGGGAAGGGAAAGGGAAGAAGAAAGACTGAGAAATAAAGTGAGCTGGGCTTGTGGTTGTGATTTTTCACCAAATTTTCTGAAGTTTCTTGACATCATTTGAAAAGCCACAGTCATGTTTAGGACTATCTCTGGGCTCAAGACAGAGCATGATGAGACTGAGGGCTGCGTCCTATTGTTGATCCCTTGACTGGTGGCTGTGGGGAGGGCATCCTGCCAACTTCACCCCTGGGTGGTGTCCCTGAGCAGGAACAATTAGACGTGAGATCAGCCACCATCAATCTGGGGTCACAACAAAGGCCTCAGGACACATCCACCACCTGATTCCTGGTCTCCAGCCTGTGGGGACACTTGGCAGGATCTAAAGATGTCTTGGGGTGAAGAACGGGGTGTGCCTGGCACCTCACAGGTAATGGCCACCCCACAATGCACAGACAATGGCCAGCGGCAGTGCAACAGAGTGAAGCTTATACGCTGGCATGAGCACGACCCAGGAAGGACAAGCAGGTGGGCAAGGTGCGATGGTCACACACCTGCACCATCACCACCCAGTCAGAACTTGAATAGAACCTGGCTGCACCCGAGCTCTGTTCCCCACCCAGATGTGGGGGCACACTGCATTAGAGCAGTGGGCTTGTCACACTGTGAACTTGAAGAGGTCCAACAAGTCAATTTCTAGACACAAACCACAAGTGCCTTGGTGGTGGCCAAAGAAATTCAATGCAGCACTTTCATAACAAAATAACAAAAGTGAACAAGTATCTATCAAAGGGACACTAATTAAATAACAGAACAGGTGGGGGACAGTTCAACCAGTGAAGTGTCTGCGTGTCCTGGGTTCCAGCCCATCAGCGGACAGCATCAGAGGAGGCACATGGACAATGCTATGGTCTCTCTTCTCTGTTGGTCTCTTGTATCTCTCTATTTCAGTCTCTCTCCTCTCTTTCAAACCCACAGAGAATCAAGTGTTCACCAAGGGAAGCAGCTCAACACTGCCTGAGGCACTAAATAAAAATCACCCATATAACTATACAGTGTCTTTTGGGGGCTACCTGGGTGGAGCTGGAGGTGATGGTGCTTAGTGAAATAAGAGAAGAAAGACAACTACCAGTGGTTTCACTCAAATGGGGCATCTAGAGAACTGTATGCATGAACTTGCCAAAAAAAAAAAAATTCAAACAAAACAGAAGCAAGCAAACTCTAAGACTTGTGAGGACTCTGATGGTACTCTCTGGGAGGTGGGAGAGTGAAGATATAGAACTTTGGTGGCTAGAGAATGGGAAAGCTTTGGTGGCTAGAGAATGGGAAATCCCCCCCCATGGGGGGGGGGATTATGGGGATTGGGTGGTGGGAATTGTGTGGAGTTGTACCCCTTCTACCTTATGTTTTTGTTCACTAATCCTTTCTTAAATAAAAAAATTAAAAAAAAAAGAACTTTGGTGGCGGGTGTGGTGTGGAACCATACTAATCTTACAACCTTGTAACCAACTAGGAGTAACATGTAACACATAGAAATTCAATATAACGAAAATAAATAAGTAATGTGAGATAACTCAGCACTATGGAAGTCTACATAGCCACTAACAAGGAAGACAGATAGATATGTAAACATCTTAAAATATACCATAAAATTAAATAAAAAACAGAGTGCTGGCAAGCTTACCTGTGTGGCTGTGCCTGTGGCCCAGGTTCAAGTCCCTGATGCACCACACAGGGGCACTACAACACTGGGGAAGCTTCTATGCTGTGGTGTCTCTCCCTTTCACTGTCTGGGAAACATTTTTTCATCACTAGGTCAAATCTTTCAGAGAGAGAGAGAGAGAGAAAGACTGAGACAGGAAATGAAATAGGGATGAAGGGAGAGAAGGGAAAAGTCTACAGCACTGAAGCATGCACCAGTTGAGTGGGGGTCAGAATGGAACAGGAGTCACATGCAGGACAAAGCAGGTGCACTACCCAGATGAGCTAGCTTGCGGTCTGAAAATAAATTAGTAACAACTTTTAACAAGCAAAGAGAAGAGCCCACCACAGCCTACACTGGCCTTCACATGACAGGCATCCATGCGCATCGCATGGCGGGAACAGACACAAGGAACCACAGCAGTGCTTCTCTCTGCAGGCCTAGGACACACTCTTCTGTTGTTTAAGCATTGTGCCGTGTTCATCTAAACTATTAATTACATAGTGAAGTACCAATGAGGATGAGGCCACACATCATCCCCCGCTTAGACGTCTACAACTTGACTTTTGCAAAACTCTGGCAAATCATCCTTTTGCTTACAACGAATCCTTCCCAATACTTGGAGCCAATCTCTTTTGGCACAGCTGCCCCCAGTTTTTGATCCAAACAAGGTCTGCACAGGACCTGGCTTCTCACATGGCATGCAGAGTGCACAGGGGTCCCACTTCCGCTCTGACAGCAAACAGGGAGCCCCCCCCCCCAGCCTTCCCTCCCCTTTGCAAACTCCAGCTTTGAAGTAAAGAGCTGTATCAATTAGCAGTGCCTGCTGGTTTTCAAAGGCTGAGCTGGATTCGGGGCTATTATTAGTTTCTGAACAATGGCTTGGAGGAAAGGGGGGGAAGTCTTACACTGGGTTTGGAAATTTTTTTAGACTATTATTCTGGGCAAAATCCTATCCCAGGGTTAGATCACTGAGGATGAACCTCAGACAATCAGTTCCGATGCATCTCCCACCACCACCACAGCCCAGACCTAAGGAAAAAAAAAAGGTATTTCATGGTCTCCTAACCATTGTCAGCAGGAAAATATATTTGTGGGGATTTCACTAGTGAAAATAATGTTGCTTAAAAAAAAAAAGTTAAATGAAAAAAAGACTCAAATGGCAAGGGCACACTGACATCTGCTGGCATTTCATACACTTTTTTTAAAAGGCAAGCCATTTGCTCCAAACGCTGTCTCCATTTATTTTCCAGAACTGAGGCACACTCATGGCCTATCAAAATTAATACCTCCCAATCTGCTCCTCAAAATTATGTACCGAGAAGATGATCAAGGATTGGAAGCCCACAGCCTCTTTCCCTGGAGTGGGCGCCCGCCCTCTCTCCTCTCAGGAAAGCTGGAGGGGCGCACTATCTTCACTGTCACTCTAGGAAGGAGAGGCAGGCTAGGCAGCAAGTGCTTCCCCTGGCTGGGCTGGATTCCACCTACCCCTGTCGCCACAGAGTGCCCTGTGACAGGCAGCATGTGACCTGTACTGAGCAGAATAAGGGAAGTAAGCTGGACACGCCTGTCTCCCCAGCTCAGGCGAGGCGGCAGCCAAACTGGAACAGAGAAGCAGGGAGGACGCCGGGAACACTCGCTTTATAAAGAGACAGCAGGGTCTCTGCTGTGCCATAAAAAGACTTGAAAACACACTCTGGGATGCAGAAACCCCAGAGCACTGGCCTGATTCTTTCTCTCAGATGGTGACTTGGAGTCATGGGGAGGCACCAGGAGAGGAATGGCCCTGCTTGCTTATGACACTACCCAGTGTTGGGAGGATGTGACCCCAGAGCCAGGGTCTGGCTCTCCCTCCTATGAAGCTGTCACTCAAGAAACGCACCTGTGATGCCAGGGATTGCTCAAGGAGAGGGGAAGGAGAAGAGGTGGAGGAGAGAGGGAGGTCATACAGAGCCAAAGCCTGGTCACATCAGGCATGGGATGTGAGGCTGTCACTGTGTCTCCTCCTCCTGAGAGCTGAAGCCAAAGACCCTCCCTCTCTGCCCTGCCTCTGCAGCACACACACAGGCATATGCAGTTATCACAATGCATATTTCTACACAGATACACAAGTATCCATATATGTGCACAGAAAGCATACACCTACCTGCATGTAGACAAAATGCTAATATATACATCCACACATGATACATAACTGTACACAGATGCACAGGGACACAAGCACCAGTGTAATGGGCATGTACACACACACACACACACACACACACACACACAGCCTTTCCCCTAAAGGTACTGTCAGCCACTCTTCTGCTGCTCAGAGATCTCCCCTCTGGCCTCTCAGACACTGGGAGTGGTGTTCAGTGCACAGATCTGGCCCCAGGTTCAGGAACAGCTTGCCCATCCACCTTCTTCACACCCATGCTGCCCTGGGTGCAGGGCAGGTCCCAGGAGCCTTCCTAGACTTCTCTACACTCCACCCACAGAAACAAGGTCTCCCCCTGCCTCCACTGCCCCTCTCTGCTCCACCTGGCCTGTCCCATTCCCCAGCTCCCATCTGGGTGTCACCTAATGGTTGTCCTTGGAGAGACCTGTCCTGGCTCTCCCCCAGTATGACCTGCCCCCCTCGAATGGCCACCTGTTTCATCACTTTCATCTCAGAAGAGGCATCTTCCACAGTCTTTCCCACGAGAGAATAAGCTTCCAGAGGCAGTCCTGTCCATCCTGGCTGCTGGTCACTTTCAACCCTCCCCCAACAAGTGCCGCAAACAGCACAGTGCCTGAGATGGGGGGCTGGTGTGAAGTGTTTACAGCAAAGTAAGAAGAGCAAGCAGGGACACCACAAAGCATAAGAAGTTCTTGGGGGGAAAGAATATCACTGTCCCTACCAGGACTCAGAATGATACTCCTTTCCACTCATTCAGGACACCAAACACTGCATTGCAATGCTCTAGTATCCAGGATTCCTGACATGTGAGGGAAAAGCTTTAATTAACTTATGAGAGTCCTCCAAGTCCCACATTGCCTTCCCATACTTGTTTTAGGCACCGTGCAAAGACAGCTCTTTGAAAAACTTAATACATTAACCTAATGGCAAGAAAAGATGAAAATTTAAAATATGCAAATAAAGAATATATACATTTTTCTATTGCCACCAAGGTTACTGCTGTGGCTTGGTGCCTGTACTACAAATATACTGCTCCCCATAGCCATTTTTCCTTCTTACTTTCTCCTATTTTATTAGCTAGAGCAGAGAGAAATTGAAAGAGAAGGGGGTAGATAGAGATAGAGAAAGAGAGAGAAAGAGAGAGAGACCAGCAAACCTGCTTCACATCTCTTAAAGCACCCCCCCCCACAAACACACACCCACACAGGCGGGAGGGAGGCCTTGGACCCTAGCACACGGGAACATGCACACTAAATTAGTTGTGCTACTCCCTGGCCCCCAGAATATAAACACTTTTCAAGATGAACATAAAATCAGCCAGAGAAGTAACAGTGTTCAGAGAGAGGTTAACGTGCACCTTTAAGCTGGTGAGGTCCAGACAAGATCAACACTGGACTATGAAGTCAGCTCTGAGTTTCTGGGCAGCCTTAGTGAAAAGGAGGCAGAGTCCATTGTTGGTTCCACGCTTGTATAAATCAAGACCCTCAGGTAAAGAAGAAACCCTTTCTAAGTCTGGAAAGAGCTAGAATGCAATGTCTGTCAAAAGACCTCTGGCAAGTGTCAGCCCCACAAGGCAGGAGGCCTGAGGGTTTTAGGCCTCTCCTTGCTCTCCGTGCTTCCTTCAGCACTCTGCTTTATCTTTTCAGTTGAGTATAAACAGTCAATTGTAGTCACTCTGTTCTGTATTTTTTTTGTTTTAATCTATATCTTTTAAAGGGCTTGGGGCAACCACACTGTATACTCCCAAAGGTCAGTATAGGTTCACACCCTCTCAGTGCTCAGTATGATTTGTATGCAAATGTCATGAAATTCACAACCAAGGAAACATTGGTTTTTCAGCCAGAAATGGTGTCTAAAGGTCAAAAGTTAAAACAATCAAGAAGCAGCCTGTGACAGCTGCTACCTCTCCTCACCCTGGCACTGACCTTGAGGAAAGGTCAGACTGGCCATCCTTAAGCTGGTAGAAAAATGGAGAGTCAGGTAAGGCGATGGTGCACCCGGCTAAGTGCACATAGTATGAAGCACAAGGACCTGCACAAGAATCCGGGTTCTAGCCTCCAGCTCCCCACCTGCAGGGGGAAGGCTTCATGAGTGGTGAAGCAGGTCTGCAGCTGTCTCTCTGTCTCTCTCCCTCTCTGTCTCCCCCTCCTCTCTCAATCTCACTCTATGGTATCCAGTAAAATGGGGAAATGACCTCCAGGAGCAGTGGATTCATAGTGTCAGCGCTGGGCTCCTGCAATAACCCTGGAGACAGAGAGAGAAAGAAAGGAAGACCCAGGTGCAGTAACTTGCCGAAGGTTACACCACTAGAAAATGAGATAACCTGGGCTCAGCTCACCTGGCTCCCCAGCCTATAGCCTCCTCCTCACACCATAGCCCACAGGCCCTGGAAACATTCCTGACTTTTCAGGACCTTGTTAACTAGGAACCTTCCTTCTCCAAATCTGGCCAGCACCCTGCCTGCTCTACCCCAGCCTGACCAAACTCCACAAGTGGAATAGCCCCTCCAGTGGTCAGGCACCAATAGCTCTTTATTGCTTCCACAGAGAATCCCGAGCTTCCTCACCTGGAACAAAAAAGGTTACCGCTTTGGGGGCTCTAGCACCAGGATGTGTCAGCCCATAACAGTTCTCTTTCTAAGCCGTGGGGAGGGAGCAGGAGAGTTGCACAGAGCCAAGGCCAGGAGCCATGCTGTGGGTCAGCCTTCCCTGAGTAATGGCCCAAGAGGTCCTTGGCTCTCTCACAGGGCAGCTTGGAGAGACCCATTCTCAAACACAGGATCACAGCTGAGGGGTCGGGTCATCCCATGGGGTCAGATGTGCTGGGGTCTGAGTAGGATGCCTGATGCTGGACCAGCCTCTCTGCTCCCTGCTCTGTCACTTTTCATAAGGAGCCCAATCAATTAGCGTTTCTATCTGACAATCAGTCAGAGCCTGTGCACATGGCCGCTGTCAGCTGTCTGTCCTCTGTGGGCACAAGTCGGCAGAAACTTGGGTCTGTGCATTCCCTCCAACCCCACATTTGCAGCTATGCTGGCTCCTGCCACTTCACAAGTTATCATCTCCAGTCCTGTCTGTAAGAGAATGCAGGAACCATATCATGAGCCTGTGTTGTGAATCAGAGGACTGCTAGAGGAATTCCGGCCTTGGCAAAGCAAAGGGGGTTACGCCCTTGCCAGTCAAGAACGTTACTAGTTGTCAGAGCTGGGGGCTAGCTCACCCAGCAAAGAGCAGGGACCTGGTTTGAGTACCTGGCCACCACAGAGCAGCCAAAGGGAAGTTCTGTGAGTAATGGAGCTGTACAACCCTTTCTCCTTCTCTCTCTCTCTCTCTCTCTCTCTCTCTCTCTGGAAAAATAAAAACGAACACCGACCAGGAGTGGTGGAGTCGCATAGGCAGGAAGCCCCAGCATAACTCTGGGGGCAAAATGTAAATAATTAATAGGCAGGGCCATGAGAGCAAGAGTCCCTGAGGAGCACATGTCTGGGTCAGGCACTTTGCTAACGTGACTTGCAAGGGTGACACTTGGTCTGGTAACCCTATAGGGTAGGGCCCACTGTGTGGTTCAGTGGGGTGAAGTAAGGCCAAAGGTCAAGAAGTCAGATTGTGACAGAGGTGGGGTCTGAAGCTGGACCATCTGACTCTGAAATCCTCACCACTGGCTGGGGTCACCTCCTCCTTGGCCAGGGTCCTCTCCCTCTGCTGGGACCCCCATGTCAGGCCCTTCCACAGTCAGTGAGCCTCCGGGCGCAGAGCAGAAACAGCAGCTCAGGCTCTGGGCCTCAGTCCCCTCTTCTGCAAATGAGAAAGAAGCTGGGAAAGGAGCTACAAAGGTTGGAAAAGACATGTTCAAGTCACTCTCCCCTGCACCTGTACTCAGGAACAACGCCAGAGAAACAGGGGCTCTGGGGGGTGTCCTGATGATGCAGCTAAGAAGACAATTTTGAAACCCTTCATCCCAGGTCTCATCTCTGAGTCCGTATTCCAGAATTCACAGTGAAGAGGCATCTTGAGGCAAGACACACTTAGCAACACGCAAAGTGATTGCACAAGTTGATCCATTATGCTGGCAAAGGTCTAATTTTGTTCTCAGGAAAAATGAAAAGGGAGCTGATTCAGATGCGATACTTCCACGGAGCAAGCTGCGTTTGCACACTGCACTTGGAGTGGTTACCCAGCACCCTGGCCTGGAGTGTCTGAGACCCCCACCACCTACACTCACCTGCAGAATTCCTTCCCTCCCCGGAGCACTGCCCAAGGCCTGGTCAGTACTGGGCTGCAAACTCTGCCAGTTTCCAAATCTTGGAGGAAGCCGTGATGGGGTGGGGGCTTCCTAAGACCAGTTGTTTACGGTGTGCTTGCACCTTGCTCTGTGTGTGCCCCCTGCCCTGCAAGATGGGGAAACAGTTCAGAAAATGGAATCCCTCTGCATCTCCATAGGCAATGCTGACTCTGTGGCAAGCCCCCATGGATGCTGGAGTTACAGGGCTGCCCAAACCCACTGGGGTCTCCCTTCACCAGGTGGGCCAGAGGTGGAGACTAGTCACTTTGCATGGATAGAAAGCTACCTGTGGGAAGACTGTGAGACAGCAAAGTGCACTCAGGAGAGGAGGAAGGCCTGATCCAGGCAAGTCAGGGCCTTAAAGATGAGTAGGGAGCACACAGTTTGTAAAGCGTGTGGACACAGGATAAGCAGGTACCAGGAAGGCACCAGTGCGCTCAACACACAGCCATCCGGACAGAAAGCCTGGCACAGACACAGTAACTTGTGATCGTTGCCATGGCAGATTGTGCTGTCTGACCTGAGCTTGAGGTTTGGGGGAGAGAAGTGTGGGATGCAAGTGTGCAGACCAGTAGAACTGTCTGACTGGTCAGGCCTTCTGTCAATCGCACTCCATCTTCCTCGATCAGGAGGAGCTCAAAGGCCAGACAATGTCAGACAATGTCTTCCTGTTGCTCTCCAGTGAAGGGAGGCCACATCAGTCTCTGAGGATGGAAGGTCAGCACTGTCCCCAAAGCTCCAGGAAAGACATAAAGGAAGGACTGGGGAAAGGAAGCCCCAGAGAAAGAAGCACTAAGTAGAAAAATACAGACAGATTAAGTACTCAGTGTCCCACCTCCACACAAGCATTCCTGAGAACCTGGGGTGCTTTTCCACTGTAAACCAGTCTTTCTTCTTCAATGGAAGTCTTTGTTCTATCCCCCCAACCAAAAGAGAAGAGAAAGCAAATGTTTGATCCCCCCCCCCCCCCGGCTATAAAACCAGATTTGGTGATGGAGAGGGAGCATAGGTCTGAGACAAAAGCTAGCTTGCCAGGAAGGCATGTTTGCACAGACACAATCACAGTGCTTCCTACAAGGCTTAAATATGCCCTGGACAATTTCTGTACAGAGTCTCCCCAGGACTTTCTACTGGAATCATATAACTGCCACAGGGCCTTTGCACTGGCTGCCTCACTAACCATGCTAGAATGGAAGCTCCAGGCAGGCCGCATCTCTGAAGGTGATGATCACTGTGTGCTTAGTGTGCTTTCAGCAGAGTGGGCACACAGTAGGTGCTCAATAAATATCCACAAGTTGAAGGTACAGCTGGATACTGATTAGTTCCTTCTTTTGACTTCTCTCTCAGTTCCACACCCTCCTCCTCCTTAGAAAGCCATTTCAAGTCACTGCACGATGTAATTTTTGTAATTTTCTCTTTTTTTAATTTTTAAATCTTTATTTATTAGATAGAGACAGCCAGAAATGGGGAGGAAAGGGGGTGAGAGAGGGGAGAGAGAGACACCTCCAGTCCTGCTTCACTACTTGTGAAGCTTTCCCCCTGCAGGTAGAGACTGGGGGCCTTGAACCTGGGTCCTTGTGCATTGTAGCATGTGCGCTCAACCAGGTGCGCCACCACCCACTCCCCCCTCAATGTAATTTTTGTGACCCCTGTCATTATCTTTATAGACATGTCTGAATTATCATCCGATTCCCCACTAGAGACTCACAGGGAAGGCAATTCTCCTCCTGTTCTCCTCGGCCTTGTTCTCTGAGCACAGTGTCTGATGCATGATATGTTCTAGGTAAGTGCTGCTTGCATCAGCTATCTCCCTGCCCCCAAGACAGAGACATCCATCTGCAGGACCAAGTGATGGTCCCCCATGTCCCTGTTTCTAGTGACCAGTGACAAACCACCAGGAATGGCAGTGCTCAGGACAGGCCTACTCACAGGTGCCCGGTGCCCCAGCCCTCTAAGTGCACCCTCTGTACAGAGCACCAGAAGGTAAGGTGCTGGGTGACCCTCATCTGCAGGCTCCCTCACTGGCTGAGTCTTTAATTAAAGTTCTCATATTCATACGTGAGCCTCGAGGCACTGATTTAAATAATGGAGCCTGACATCAGGGAGAGCCTCCCTGCTTCCATGGAAAGGGTCAACTTTCTGCTTGAGGGCTCCAGCACAGTAAAGTTTGGTTCTGAGCAACACTAGGGGCTACAGATGTGACCCTACCACACGCTCTGAGGAAGGCCAGCCAGGCTCAGGCTAGGTTCTCATGCAGCTCCATGCAGGCTGGCAGGGCGGGACGGCTGCCCTGTGTCCTTCAGAGCAAATGCACTCAGGTTTCAAGAGCCTTCACACACGCCACTGGGAACTCACAGCATCCCCTAAGCATTTTCTGTGTCAGCTACGATTCCCCTCTTGGGATGTGTCCATTATTCCACACACCCGCTGAAAGCATTCAAATAAAATGGCCTGGTTTTTTTTGTGGAGGGGGAAAAAGTCAGACATTTTGATACAGAGCAGAAACCAACTTTCTGGTTATATGAAAAAAAAAAAAGTAATAGAAATGTATCTGACTGGAGTTTTAGAGATGGAAAGGAATTAATATGGTTTAAACTGAAAGTGCTCAAGCTGTTTTGTTTTTAAAGAAAAAAAAAAAAGAGTTCACAGCCATACCACCATGAACATGCTCGATCTCCATTGGTCTCGGAGCTAAGCAGAGTTGGGCCTAGTTAGTACTCTGATGGGGGGGGGGGGGAGTCACCAGAAACACAAGGAAGCCTGAAAAGCATCTCATGGGTCAGAGAGGAAGAGGTAAGAAAATAGCATCAATCATCAGTGAGAGAAAATAGGGCAGATTCTGAAAGGAAGACTGCCCAGGCCCACCTCATGGCCCATTCAGATGCTCTGTGGCTAAGAAGTTAAAGACAGTATGTCCTCAGGACAGAAAAATGGTCCAAGGTGCCATTTTCCCACGTTGAGGCCCAGGGAGAGGCAGGCCTTCCTGCTGACAGAAAGAAAAGCATCATCTCTACACTTGTGGACCTCAGGGCACAGTGCTTGATCGTGGGCCCGCTGGCCAGCCCATCCTCCAAGGGGTGGGGGCAGGGCTGGGGGCCAAACCAGGCTTCTCCAAGCAGTACACACCCCTTCTGCTTCGCCCTCTCCCATCTGATGCCAGAGAATCAGCCTGCTGCCTCACTAAGTGTCATAGGCTTAAAATTTAGAGCAATCTACGTGATTTCAATAAAGGAAGTAAAGTCTAAATCATCCAAGCACTTCCATATGCTAGGCCCTATTCTGAGTGTTGTGGCTCTGTACTCAGTTCACCCTCAGGGACTAACACTAGCACAAAGAGGCTCACTGGCACAGGTGGCACAGACAGCACAGAGAGGTTAAGTAACTTGACCAAGGTCACACAGCTTGCAGAGGGAAGTGTATGTTACTCCCAGGAAGGCTGTTCCCAGAGACAAAAAGCTCTACTCGTTGGGCCCTTAAGGTGTTCTTGAAAATTCCAAAAGAGCATGCTCCCTTTCGTCCTGGGGCACGTCTGCTGGGATCTGGGAAATGGGAGCACCAGAACCCGGAGCTTCTCGAAAAGCTCAAGAGGCAGCATGTTTGGAGTCTGTCCCTGCCAGAGAGCCACCTTTCCCTTAGCTGGGCCCCAGGCCCTCTGCTACGGGAAAGACCTTGACTAAAAATAACTCTGCCCGTGGCTCCAGCCCAGACCTCTGTGGTCACTTAACACAGAGCAAGCACTTTCATCTTTTTTTTCTTTTCTTTTGTAACAAAGATAAGTGGTAAATGGGAGGCAGGTGAGGTGGGCTGGGAAGAGCTACAGGTAGGGAGGGAACACTGGCAGGAGGTCAGGGAGGGTCACTGGCAGGAGGTCTGGGAGGGGTCACTGGCAGGGGCGTGTCCTCAACACAGGCCGGGCAACCAGGTCTCTGGAGGCACAGGATTTTCAGAGAGATAATTATGACTATTGGAAATAGAACCAGAGATCCTATCGGTCTAATATGTGGGCTCAAGCAAAGCAATTCCATCACACCTCCCCAACTTCTTCCCAAGTTCAACTGGGAGACCCACGGTTGCGTAGTTCCTCGGCCCCTCCCAGCCACCGCGTGACAATGCCGCCCCTAGCTCTTCCTTGCAGACCGGTGCACACCTTGCTAGAGGCGCTGGGGCGGGAGGGGGAGAGGCACCACACCCCCACAATCTCTGGAAGCAAAGGCAGTTGGCAGCAGCTGTAGCAAGCAGGAGGGTTGGGGTCTCCCCGCCCCATCAGCGCGCAGCAGCTTCCAGGTTCCCTGTGCCCACCCCCCGTCCACGAGGCCCGCGCCCCCAGAGCTCCAGAAGCTTCCCAGTCAGACGCCACCCCCGCCCAGTCCCAGGCAGTGGGAATGGGGGAGTCGTGCCCGCGAGCCCCGCCCTTGGGAGACCTGAGGGGGCACCGGGAGAACCCGGCCTGCTTCCGCCCGCCAGAGGGTTACCTGGGCTCCCTTCCCGGGGCTGAGGAGCGAGGGCAGCGAGGCGCACAGGAGTTGGCGAGTGCCGAGCACCCAGGCGGGCCTCTCCACCTTCGGCCCAGGGGTCAGCGCGCTGGCTTCTCAGGGCGCAGATGGCCGAGCTCAGACTCGCGGCGCCCCGCCTCCAGCTCCGCGACCCTCCTTTCCGCGGCCCCCACCGCAGCCGGGCGCCCCTCACCGCCCCCAAGCCCCAGCGGAGCCCCGGGAGGGTGCTGGAGACGCGGCGAGGCGGGCAGGCGAGCGGGCGCGCGGGCAGCGCCGGAGACGCGCAAAGTGCGCAGGAAGGTTCCCGCCGCCCCTGCACCTGCGACTCGGCCCCCAAGGGCTGAGCAGGCACCGGAGCGGTCAGCTCGCGCGGGAAAGGGCCAGCCAGGCCGCAGTCTGGGGCTCTGGGGACATGCTTGGCCGCACTGAAAAAGTTCCCAGCCGGCCCGGCCCCAGGACACCACCGAGGCGTGGGGGTAGGGGGTCCAGCCTTCCCTCTGCGCGACCCTCGGGGCCAAGTAGGGGGCCCAGCCGAGACTTACCTAGGACTCCCGGCGCGGCGAGCCGGGGTGGCGTGTCCGAGCGGGGGTCCCCAGCCCCTCCGGCCGCCCAGCGCGCTCCGTACCCCTGGCCACACTCACCATGAGCCAGAGGCGGCAGGAGAGCAAGGGAGCGTCCGCTGCACGGGAGGTCTATCCGTAGATCAGTCTGTCAGTCCGCAACTTGGCGAGCAGGTCAGCCGCGCCCGAGTGGACGGTGGGGTCAGCGGCTCCTCGGGCCGGCGCGCGGCCAACTCCCGCTCGCTCCGCGGGCTTGACTGCACGGAGTTGCGGGGCGCAGGGGCGGGGCGCGCGGCCGTTCCCCCCAGACACGGGCTGCCCGCCTTGCCGTCAGCTCCAGCCGGGGGCGCACGCGAGGGTCCGGCGGCGGGGCGGGCACAGCGCCCCCTGCCCGGGCGCGGGTGCAGTGGGGGGCTGCGACCGGGCGCGGGATTCCCCCTCCGGAGCTGGGGTTTCCCCACCCGCGATCCCGGGTCCTGGAGCAGCGCGGCGAAGCGGCAGCTCGGGCAGTCGGCGGCAGTGGCGCGCAGGGGACAGGGAAGGAGGTGACCTTCAAGCCCCGAGCTCGTCGTGGAGCCGGGCGGAGGCTGGGGTGCGGACGGGGGCGGCGGGCACCCGGTCAGCGGGCAGCCGAGGGTGCGGAGGGGCGCCCCCCACCAAAACAGAGATTGGGGGATAAACAAAGGGGATGGAGCTAGCAGGAGCAGCGAGGGATGTTGCTGCGTGTACGCGCGTGAGTGTGCGCGCGGCTGTGCGCGTGCCCGCCCGCCAAGCCAGAAATAATCGCGTGCGCGGGGAGCCCCCAGCCGCGGTCACGCGTGCGGTCCCGGATCCCTGCGCGGCCCGGACTAGCCTCCCGCCGCTCTCAGCACCCAAAGGCGCCCGACTGGAGTCGGGCCTGAACCTGGCTCTCCCTGTCCCCGAGTCCTGTTAGCCCTGAGCCTGCCTGTCACTGACCAGCGCGATGCCCACAGCTGAATGCCCAGCGGAGGCGCTGGGGAAGTTCGCTACAAAGTCTTCACAGCTGGCGGTTGGGTGGCCCTGGAATCAGGTCTGCGAAGCCAAACAGTGTCAACCTGGCACTAGGGTGGGCAGCGCCAAGGCCTGGACACCCTGCCCCGCGTCTGGCTCACCACTCATTTGCACTGGGCAGTGGGTGCCGAATACAACCAGTGCGGGTCTGGGGACCATGGGGACCACCCCACACACACACACTCACACACTGGCTCCCACAACGCCACCACAGCATGAGGACTTTGGGCAGAGGCCATGTGACACGTTTCCACTGAACTCTCTCAACAACTGAACCGAGATGGTATTGTAGGTTCACCCATTTCACAAAGCAGAAAACCAAGGCTTGGGGAGGGCAAAGAAAAGCTTCATTCTTGAGCTCTCTCATCATTTAGCCAAAAAACTCTGCCTTCTTTCCCTCTCTTTACTATTTATTTATTTGGTAGAGAAAGAAACAAGACGAAAGGGGAAGACAGAGAGAAACCTACAGCCTTGCTTCACTGCTTGTGAAGCTTTCCCCTCTGCAGATGGTAAGCAGAAGGGTCATTGCCCATGGCAACACGTGCACTCAACCAGGTGTACCACCTCCCGCTCCCTCTGCTTTCTCTTTCAAGTCGTCTTTCTTAATGATTGTATTGTCTACCAAAGTGTGAGGGCTAGGGAATCCTCATGTGATCAAGGACACACAGTGAGCAAAGACCCAAGACTGATGCACCTGCCAGAATGAGCCCAACCACAAGCCTTGATCCCCAGCCTCCCTAGGTGCCATAGGGACTGGTCAAGGTCAGAGTCCATCCTTGGGCACTTGGTTGAAAGCTCAAGTTCATTTCCTGCCAGGCACCTCTTCCAAGTTAGGACTGTAGGACCCACCCCACCCCCAAGTAGGGTCTTGTCACCTGCACTTTTGTTATTGTTATTTTTTTTAGATTTTTTTAAATTTTCATGTATTTATTTGGTAGAACAAGACAAACTGTGAGTGGGGTAAGGAGACAGGGAAAGAGAAACAAACAGCTGCAGCACTGTCTTACTAACAGTGAAGCTTCCCCCCTGCTGGTGGGGACTGGGGTCTTGAACTGAAGTCCTTGTGTATTTTAATATGTGCTCAGTCAGATGTACCACCTCCGGGCTCCACTTGGGCTGATTTCCATCATATATATTTCCTATCATTTAAGAAACAGAGAGCAAAGGACAACCCCATGTAGACTAACACAACACAGAAAGACAACTTCTACCCACAACTGGACTTTTTAATGTAATCTTTTATGATCACTTGAGAAAATAAATTTGTATGCCAGGCTTACCTGGAAGTGCACAAGTTGCCGTGCTCAAGGCCACACTTCAAGCCTCCCAGTCCCCACCAGTAGACTGATGTTACAGCTGTCTCTTCTCTCTGACTCTCCACCCCCTGTCTCTCACCTTCTATCGAAAGAAAAGAAATGAAAAAAATCACTGCTGGGAGTTGTGGAGTCATGCAGGTACTGAGGCCCAGTAGGAACCCTGGTGGTGTCTCCTGGTGGAGACAAAAAATATTGAGATAGATAGATAGATAGATCCAAAAAGACTGCCCCAGTCACTGGCCCCAGTAGGTGATTTTGCAATTTGATTTTTTTTTTTAGCATATGCTACCTTGGGACTCTGATAATAATATATTTGTTTGTAAACAACTCTTCTCCCCCCCCCACTTCCTATTCATGATAAGACAATGAAGCCATAAATGTGGGTTAGTAACATCACTTCCCCCAAATAAACTATTAACAATGGGAAAATGACCAAATTTAAATGTAATTGTCTAGCCATGTGGGGAGATGAGATGGGTTGTATAAAGAGGTAGTCTCAATTTAAAAGCAAATTATCAATAATGAGAGAAGAAATAACTGGCAGTTAATGGGAAGTTCTGTTGAACTCTAGAATGTTGTTACAAACTCACCAGCAGGAACTATTTCTCTGACTCTCTCCTATTCATTCCAGAAGGGGGAAGTGAATGGGATCGTTCAAAGCAGAAACACTGGCTTTTCCTTTTTTCATTAAAACAGATTATCTCTGGGTGCTTTTATTATTTTTCTATTTTGTTTTCAACTGGAGATGAAATAAAACATATTCACCTATCTCAACATCAAGGTTGGCCCAAGTCAGCTGGGAATTATTTATTTGGGGGAGGAAAGAAATGTAGGACGTGGGTGTATCAGCAATGAGCACTGGGCATGACTCACGGGTATCTGTGTGACTCTGTGGCTTAAGGAAGCTTCATATGAGCAAGGGAGTCATTCATTACAATTTAAAACAAAATTAGAATAAACCTCAATCTGGCATGCTATGGTGCTATTCGTTTGCAGAGTACTAGTTTCTTTTCACTATGACCTTACCCACCTCAGGCAGCTTTTCTGTTGTGGAGAGTGGAGACACTTCTGGGTAAGGGGTGGTGCTGAAGTAGACAGCTCCTAGAGCCAGCAACACCCAGCGGTGGTGGAGCAGAACACAGAGACTAGGGCTCCTCCTACTGGGCGCACACACACACACACACACACACACACACACACACACACACACACACACACACACACTACTGTGTAATCCCTGTTCAAATGAAAAAGGTGCTTTCCAGAAAGGTGGCTGGGAGGAGTGACTCCTGTCAGCTCTGTAGATCAAAATGCATCAAGACTGTGAATGTTTCCATCTTGCTTTCAAATAAATGCAGGATGCTGTCCTGGCTCCTTGCTGTACCCCTGCCCCTCACCAACCCCTCTCCCCCAGGTAGTCTGGAGTTTTCTAGGGGTACATGACCCTGCATTCTCTGCCTCCAGTGGCCTAGGGATGGGTGCCTCTTGCTTATCTCTGAGTCTTGGCATGTGTGTTGATTCTACAACCTGCAATAGTCCTCTAGCCTCTCTTGTCCTGAAGAATGTTGACCTCTCCCCCAAGAACTATGACCAGTGTCCACTCTGACCTCCTATGAGCCCCTTACTCACTTTTACCTCCTCCTGTGTGTCTTCCTTCTGTAAAAGTTCATCCCTATTAATCTCAGAGAGCTTTGATGTCAATGACCCTGCCTCAGTGCAAACACAGACAAGAAACACACATGGGAAGTGCTGACTAAGTAGGCTGACCTCTTTGGGGTGGGCTGAGAGATCAATGTGTCCATCTAATCATTTATCCTGTCGTTCTTTAAGCAGAAGCATACATGATACATGTGACCATTTTCACTTGAAAGCTATTTAGTATGTGACTAGATAGTAGCTCTACTCTCAAGGAACGTACAGTCTAAAATAAGTGTTGTAACCAGGGGACGATGGAGACAGGCTGAACCATAGAGATAAGTCTGCCATGTTCAGCAGAGAAGCAATTACAAAAGCAGAATTCCCGCCTTCTGCACCCCAAAACCAATTTTGGCCCATACTCAGAGCAGAGGAGAAATAACAGGGGAAGATGACCAGAGGGCTGTGAACTCCAACTCCATCAGGTCCCAGAGAGAGAACAGCAAAAAAGGAAGGACATTAGGAAATAGTGACAAGTGTAGGTATGACTTAGAAGGGAAGAGAAGAAGGGACTGTGGGAAAAAGTGGGAAACAAATAGAGAGAGACAGACAGTTGTGGAAATAATAGTCAACCCATATATGTGACCTTGGGAAAACTACTGTAGCTTCCAATGGAAGGAAAGAGGATACAGGACCCTGGGGGTGGGAATGATGTGGAATTATACCACTGTTATTTTATAATTTGGTAAACCAATATTAAACTACTAATAAAATGAAAATAAAATAATCAAATAAGCATTGTAACAACTGTGAGAGATTTCTACCACTACTGAGTGGGAGACTATATCCAGACATGGCACAGAGGGAAAATGTCAGGGGAGGCCCCCAAAGATTTAGCTGGAGGACCACCCTTGACTAAAGCACAGCAGAGTAAGGATCCTTCAAGGATTTGCAAATCTGATCCATATAAACAGAGTCCATCTACATTCAAGGGAGTGGGGGAAGCAAGATGGGGCAACAGGAAGCTGAGTGCCTGGGCTGGGGAAAGCTCAGAAAGAACCATGAATTAATAAGGAAGTGGAAAGCGTGTTTGTTTTACCATAAGACGGTGGGGAGGTTCTCACAGGCTGACTTTAAGACCTAGGGCTGGGTTCCCAGGACCCAACATCATCACCGTCCCAGCAAGCACAGCCTGAGCACAGCACAAACTTTCACAGGTTTCCATTCTGCTTCCTGGAACTGCCTCATGAGTTTCTCAAGGGTCATGCAGGATAGGAGTAGGGGGAAAATAAGAGTTAAAATAGCCAAGCACCCTTTGGGTCTCTTCCCAAAGGACACTTCTCTTATTTTTTAAGACACAGAAGGAGAAAGGGATCACAGCAATGAAGTGTCTTACAATGCAGTGGGGGACAGGCTTCAACCGGAGAGGCATGTACACAGCAAGACAGTGATCTCTTTTGCCAGCCCAGGACACTTACCACTAACAGTACCTGAGCGGACTTCATTTTTTAAAGAATGTATTTATATATTTATGAGAGAGATAGAGAGAGAGAGGAAAGAGGAGAGAGAGAAAAAGGAGAGAGAGAATAGAGGAGAAGGAGGAGGAGGAGAAGGTGGGGGAGGAGGGGAGAAGGTGGGAGAGGAGAAGAAAGAGACAGAACTGGAACATTATTCTGGCACATGCGATGCTGGGGGCTGAACTCAGGACCTGGTGCTTGAAAGTTCAGTGCTTTTTCAACTGTGCCACACCCCAGGCTGCAAGACTTCAGTTTATTTTTGAATGACTCTGATTTGGTATCATCCTACGCATAATACTAATATTCCACAGGCCTGTTCTCCGTGATCTGGCTTAGCCAAAAGCTTTATTCCACCAGGGCTCAGCTAGTGGAGTTATTAAAGCTGGGTGAAAGGCACAGGGCAGTAGATTACACCCATGTTCTCCACCCTCCACCCCCACACTCACTTAGGCACACAGTAGATATTCAACATAGTTATTGATTGGTTGAACTAACTCATCATCTGTCATATTGCTAAGGTGTTGATATTAAACAAGGAATTTCATACCAAGAATGAACTCTCCAGTATTCAGAGATGAGAACTATTTCTTTGGAAAGATACATACTTCTACACTCTGCCTGAAAATGTCTGTGAAATAATAAGCAGGGTGGCGTTTTCCTTCCTGCTTTCCTAGGTCCATGCCTTTCTTCTCTTGCCTGCATCCCCCAAAGGATGATGAACAGTAAAAGAAGTAACACCTAGAACAATTCTGACAACAAGGACAGCCATGAGAAAAGCAGGCTTTCACTATAGAAGCTTTCTAGCTATGCTATCTCATTTAATCCTCACAGCACCAGGATAGCTATAAGCACTAGTATGCTTCCCTTCTTATAGATGAGAGAATCAAAGCTGAGAGAGAGAGCCAGAGCATCATCTGGCGTGTGCAAGGGATCAAATTCAGAACCTCACACTTGAAAGCCCTGTGCTCTACCACTTTACCACCTTCCAGGCCAAAGAAAAGCAAAGATTAAATGGAGGATGGGGGGGCAGGTGGTGGCACACCTGGTTGAGCACACAGGTTACAATGCATAAGGACCAGGGTTCGAGCCCCTACCTGCAGAGGGAAGCAGGGCTGAAGGTGTCTCTCTTTCTCTCTCCCTTTCCATCCCCCCCCCCTTCACTCTCAATTTCTGGCTGTCTCTATCCAATAAATAAATAAATATAATAAAATATTATTTTAATAAAGGTGGGTGGCTCAATGACCAGGCTAAGGCCACAGAGGTAGCAGCAATGCCGTTCTCATAATTAATGTTCACTCCAGCTTACAAAGGCCAGATACCACAAGTCTCACCTCTCTTTCTCTCTCTCCCCCTCCCCTACCCTCTCTCTCTCTGAGTCCCATAACAGCTCCCCAAATTAGGTTTTTCACTCTTCATTTTTTTACAGGGAGGAAACTGGGAATGTCTTACAGATGAGAGTAATGAAGAAAGCCAAAGTGTAGCTGTTTGAAGATGCACAGACAGCTTGCCAATGAGTCCTCTCACTGAGGAGGACTGGACAGAGGACTGGATCCCCCATGGAGGCAGCCTAGGCTGTGCCGGCCACAACCTGCTTCCCTCCAGCTCCAAAAGTGGAAGAGTGCTGAATCTGAGCGGCCATAAGCAAAGAGTTTTTGAAAATTCCACTCAATTCAGGAGATGTCCCTCTAGCCACACAGTCACTGCCCTGACCCAGTTCGTGGTAACATTTACATAACAGTTCCTGAAGAAAGGCAGTGTGGTCTTGGCAATCCCCTTGTTTTCAGTACTTCTGAGAATTCCAGCTGATTCCTCTGGGTGTTTCATAGGGAACAAGCATTCTCATCAATGCTCAGACCACTTCATACTCTAAGGATGACAAAACAGCAGCCCTGGACACACACACACACACACACACACACACACACACACACACACCTAGGCAGCCTATGCAAAACTGACCACAACTTTCTATACTCCACACACCAAAGCCCCCCAGAGCTCTGAGTCTGGATGGTCATCAGCAAAGGGCATTTGTCAACCCCACTCACCACTGTGGGATGCTAAGGTGGGGCTTTGGCACAGGAGTTTGGTGGTCCTGCTAAGAAAGACAATAAGAAACAGACTGGTTCCTGCATAGGACTTGTTAGATGGAAGAAAACACACAAACACATTGGAGAATGCCTTCTAGTCAAGTCTCAGGGTGACGACTCCCCTGCCCTCTAGACTGAGTCTTCCTCTTCCTCCTATCTCACAGATAAAGAAACTGAGGTTCACGGGGGAGGGATAGGGGCGGACTCGACACTTATAAACATAACAAGCTTGGGGGATGGATGGTGGCGCACCTGATTGAACATACATGCCATAATGCACAAGGACCTGGATTTGAGCCCCCCAGTCCCTACCTGCAGGGGGAAAGTTTCACAGGTGGTGAAGCAGAGCTGCAGGTATCTCTCTGTCTCTCTCCCTATCTCCCCTTTCCCTCTCAATTTCTGGCTGTCTCTATCCAATAAATAAATAAGTATTTAAATTTTAAAAAGCCTACATGGCAAGGAAAAAAATCTTTAAAAAAATAATGATAATAACAAGCTCCAGATCTTGTGTTTAAATTCTTTACAGGCAGACTTTAGAGTCATATGCTTTGCTGGAGTATGAGGGATCCAAAAGCCAAAAAAATTAAAAGTAACTGTGTACATGTTCTCCAGCCCTGCCAAAAAGAATACCATTAGGAGCACATAAATGCTGCTTTGAAGAGTTCCATTAAAGTCAACCATGAAGGTTGAAAGTGAGACTTCTCAAGGAAAAAAAAAATGGCAAGTCAATGAGGTATAAATAGTTAATGAATCTGTAATCAGCTCATAAATAGTTTTTGCCTTAATGTACTAAGACCCCCAGGGGGAAACACTCCTATGTCAGTAGCCCAGAGTATTGGCAATCGATTTCTTTCAAAGGCACTTACTTTATTTTGGGTCGCTGTCATTTTACTACAAATGGATAAGTAAAGATGTTTAAGCCATTTGCAATGAAGTCGGCAATACGATGGGGAAGAATGTGCATCCGTGGTGGTTACTGGGCTCGCTTACAGATGCTCTGAGAAGTGACATGTCAGTCAGGCATGGCCAAAGTCCGCACTGCTATGCGCTCTCCCTGTGCATTTATTATTTCCTTTTACTCATTTTGTTTAGATGAAGAGGCACAAACTACTAAATTATTGCACCAAAATTAAAGACTCTGGGTGGGAGAGGATGGAGGGCTCAGGTCCTGGAACATGATGGCAGAGGAGGACCTAGTGGGGTTAAATTGTTATGTGAAAAACTGGGAAATGTTATGCATGTACAAACTATTGGCTGTCACTATCAACTGTAAACCATTAATCTCCCAAATAAATGAATTTTTTAAAAATAATAAAAGTATTTCCAAACACACACATACACATATGGGGGGGGGGGCGGTGACACACTTGGTTAAGTGCACACAGTACTAAGTGACTAAGTGCAAGGATCCAAGTTCAAGCCCCCACTCCCCACCCAAAAAAGAGGGACATTTCACAAGTGGTGAAGCATATCTGCAGGTGTCTCTTTTTCTCTCCCTCTTTATTGCCCCCTCCTCTCTCAATTTCTCTCTGTCCCATCCAATAAAATGGAAAAAATGGCTGTCAGGAGTAGTGTATTCATAGTTCAGGTACTGAACCCCAGAAACAACCAAGGCCAAAAAAAAAAGTAAGTAAATAAAGTGTTTAAAAAATCACTGGGAATCTTTTTTTTTCAGATGACATCATAGTTAATATCAGGAAAATAGTAAAATGGGGGATTCTGGAAGGTGGATATAAACACCTAAGGGGTACAGACTGGGCATCTGGCAGAGGGAGTATGCTTCCACAGACATGTTTCCAAGCCGTCTCTCACTGCCTGCATGCCAGCGTTTGGTTCAGACTGTTGAGCTATGTTAGCCCACAGATCCTCTTGTTCTGGGTCCCCGAGAGTCAGACTCTGAAACAGAGTTTCGATGCAACTACAAACTTAGAGTTGAGCCCAGGGAACAGTGATACAGGGAGAATAGGAATGGGATAGGAGCCAACACAAAGGAGGACTGCCAAGCCAGTCATAGCTGTGGGCATCTGGAAATTACTCCTTCCTTGTGCTCAGCTCTGTTTATGGTGGTGCAGGGGATTAAACCTAGGACTTTGGAGCCTCAGGCATGAGAGTCTGTTAGCATAACCATTATGCTATCTGCCCCGGTCTGGCATCTAGAGATTATTCCAGGAGGGAATTCTGGGAGCCAAGGCAGGACACATGCCCCTTGGACACCCCCCACCACACACACACACACACACACACACACACACACACACACACACACTGAGGCTCACAGGGTGTTTATCTACAAATTCCTCAATCATCAGTCTCAGCAGAGAAGAGGATTTGTCTAGTATCACAACTCCAGTTTCCCAGATCATGGGGAGGGTGAGACCCAGCAGGTGGAGGGAGTCCTTGGGCAGTGGCCCTGGCATGCGGAAACCCAGATGCACATGGTGTTGGGCGGTGGACACTGAACAGAGAAGCCTAGTGGTGCCCTCTATTTTCCCAGTGTCCTCAGGAACAGTGGCTTTGCAGGAGCAGGGGGCGTCCTGGGGTCTCACTGACTGAGCTTGCCAAACCAGGGCATGTATGAGAATTGCCTGAGGTGCTGCCAGAAGTAGAAGTCAGAGCCTGCAGCCAGGGAGCCGGCAGGACAGTGGAGCACAGGCCTTGCAGGCATGAGAACCCTAGGCTCAGTCTCTAGCACTACAGATGCTGCAGATACTGGTTCTCTCTCTCTCTCTCTCTCCCTCTCTCCCCCTCATAAAACAAATAAATAATTTACCAAAAAAAAAAAAAGAGTTCAGAGTCACCCAGGGGAGTTCACCAGGTAGGTTGTGTGTGTGCTCTGCCCCGTGTGTGACCCATGTTTGAGCACTGATGCCACACAAGAAGTGCTCTGTTGGGGAGTTGGGTGGTAGTGTAGTGGGTTAAGTGCAGAGTAAGGATCCCGGTTTGAGCCCCCGGCTCCCCACCTGCAGGGGAGTCGCTTCCCAGGCGGTGAAGCAGGTCTGCAGGTGTCTGTCTTTCTCTCCCCCTCTCCGTCTTCCCCCCCCCTCCATTTCTCTCTGTCCTATCCAACAACAATGACAACAATAATAATTACAACAACAATAAAAACAACAAGGGCAACAAAAGGGAAAATAAATTAAAAAAAAAAAAAAAAGAAGTGCTCTGGCATTGGAGCAGACTCAGGTGCTGTGACGTCTGTCCATCCCTCTCTCTCTCTCTGTCCTTCTCTGTCTCTCTACCTGAATGAGTAAACAACCTGGAGCAGTGGAACCATATGGCTGGGAGGCCTGGGCTATGCAAATAAAAAGCAATACAGATGCTTGGTGCCACTGCAGGAACCCTGAGACTAGAACTTTTCAATGCGCACACACGCATGCACACACACATGTGCGCACACACACACAGGCACACACATGCATACACACATGCACACAGGCACACGCGCACACACACGCACACACACATGTGCATACACACAGGCACACACATGCATACACACATGCACACAGGCACACACACACACACGCACACACACATGTGCGCACACACACACAGGCACACACATGCATACACACATGCACACAGGCACACGCACACACGCATGCACACACACATGTGCGCACACACACACACAGGCACACACATGCATACACACATGCACACAGGCACACGCGCACACACACGCACACACACATGTGCATACACACAGGCACACACATGCATACACACATGCACACAGGCACACACACACACACACGCACACACACATGTGCGCACACACACACAGGCACACACATGCATACACACATGCACACAGGCACACGCACACACGCATGCACACACACATGTGCGCACACACACACACAGGCACACACATGCATACACACATGCACACAGGCACACGCACACACACACGCACACACACATGTGCATACACACAGGCACACACATGCATACACACATGCACACAGGCACACACACACACACGCACACACACATGTGCGCACACACACACACAGGCACACACATGCATACACACATGCACACAGGCACACGCACACACGCATGCACACACACATGTGCGCACACACACACAGGCACACACATGCATACACACATGCACACAGGCACACGCACACACACACATGTGCATACACACAGGCACACACATGCATACACACATGCACACAGGCACGCACGCGCACACACACAGGCACACACAGTATGCACTCTTGGCAAAGGTATATATATCATGTGCCTGGTTGAGTCCTGTGATAGGGTGGCTTGTGGCTAGTGTTGGAGGTGAAGGAGGGAGGTAGAGTTTAACGTTTTTTTTTTTCTTTTTTTTTGTGTATAAAGATCAGAGGGCTTTGTGCATGGATATTTCCCTTCTTTTTGAAAACATGATTGCTTGCTGTGCTCTCAAACTCACAGAAAGGAGGTAATTGTTAGCAGGATTCTGAAGCCCTGATTATGCACCATGAATATATTATAATCTACAGGTATTCTGCAGGGAGCCCATGGGACCACTCAGGAAGTGGGGTTTTGGAGTCTCAGGGGGCCCTGCACAGAGCTAGGAAACAGTAAGGTAATATATTAGGGAGAATAAACAAATTAGGCTTCCAAAGGTGCTGTTTCTGGTGTGAGGCAGGCTGCAGGAGGCAGGCTTCTCCTCAGAGCTCTCCTGCTCAAGGGGGGAGCACTAGCAGGTGACAGACAAAGTGAAGGGAGCAATGCCTTTGTGGCAGATTTCTTTAGAGGAGAGGAGGCAGCACTAATCCCCAAACCTCCTGGGCTGCAAGTAGAGGACATGACTTGCATACCTGAGGCCCCTGGTTCCATTCCTGCTGCCACCTGGACAGCAGAGGTACTCCAGCTTCTGTGGTCTCAATTTCTCTATCTCTCTCTCTCTCTCTCTCTCTTTCTCTCTCTCTCTCTCTCTCTCTCTCTCTCTCCTATTCTATTCTATTATTCTATTCTACTGCACCTGAAATAAATAAGATAGGTCTCAAAAAGAAAAGACAGCTCTGGGGCTGTCATTTGCAAGAGAGGTTCTTTTATTAATGGACAAAAGGAGGTGGGGAGGGAAGCATAAACCCCACAAGCCTGATGCTAGCAGGTACCATTTCTTGCATCTCTCTCCACTTTCCAGTTTCAAAAGCCTTTCACAGATGTCAGCGGCCATTAACAGCCACCCGAAAGAAGGGGTAACCCACATGCGAAACTGTCACTGAAAAGGCCATCCGTCTATTTGATTTCTCTACCTCTTCCTGCTCTGATTTGTCTCTCTGCTCAAGAGCTCCAAGGCGGGCTAGCTTGCCATTATTCCGTAAGGCAATTAAGCAACTTGGCAATAACAGCAGCAGCCACATTTGTTTTTTTCTGGAGTAGATCAGGGAGAATGCAGAGCAGACCGGAATGGGACAGATGTTTCAAAGAAGTATAAGTAGTCCTCTGAACACACTGCTGGGTGCCAAGGCTACGTGCCCTGCTGGGAGAGCCATGCTCCCATCTCCCCACCCTCCTTCAGGATCCTCTCCAGGGACTCCCTCCCTCTGCTTGTCCTCCAGCCCTCCTGGTCACTGTGGTATATGCACTCTGAAGTCCTTCCCCTCCAGCCTTCCTCCCCCAGCTCTTGCTCAGCCCTCAGGTGTGTATTTGTCCTTTGGATCTGCCTCTGCTGCCAGGTTCTCATTTGCAATTTCCACCTCCCTCTCCTGTCACTAGCATCCTGCTGTGGCTGGATCCTTCCATGGAAGCTGTGGTTTGGCATCTTCTGAAGGGATGGCCACACCAGTGGCCGTGAGCAGCCCTTAATCCAGGCTGCCTGTTCATTGTCAGATGGACCTCAGGAGCTTCCCATTCCTGGCCACTGATCATGCATTGAACCCCAGCTGAAGCACCCAGTCCCAGGGGTGTCCCCACAGGACACTGGGGTGCTATTACCTTGTGCTACAGCATCAAATAATCAAGCAGGAGCTGTGAAGTGGCACAGCTGGTTGAGGGCACATGCTATAGTGAACAAGGACCCAGGTCTGAGCTGCCACCCCTACCGGCAAGGGGAAAGCTTTGTGAGTGGTGAAGCAGGGCTACAAGATGTCTCTCTCCCTATCTCCCCTCCCCTCTCAATTTCCTCTGTCTCTATCCAATAAATCCAATAAATAAAGATAATAAAAAATTTCAAATAATCAAGCAGGAGATCCACTACAAGTACTGACACAAACTTTACCTAATCAAGGACCTCACTCCCTCCCTGCTGCCTATCAGGTAAATTCTAGGCATCCTTGCTTGACACACAAGACTCTCCATGAACTGCCAAGTCTGTTCTTCTCTGCCCTGTTGTCTCACTTCACCCACAACCCGGCCCCCACGTCACTCTGTGGCTTGTGCCCCTCCAGGTCCCTGCATCCCCTCTAACCAGAGTCTGAGCTTTATCATCCATCACTAATCTCTCTCTCTCCCTCCCTCCCTCCCTCTCTCTCCCTCCCTCTCTGGTTCTCCCCTCCATGGTTACTGCTGGGGCTCTGTACCAGAACTATAAATTCACTGCTCATGGCAGCCATTTTTCCCCATTTATTAGATAGAACAGAGAGGAACTGAGAGGAGAGGGGAGATAGGGAGAGAGAAAGACAAACCCCTGCAGACTTGTTTTACTGCTCATGTAGCATCCGCCCCTGCAGGTGGGGACCAGGGACTCGAACCCAGATCCTTGAGCAGGTCCTTATGTTTAGCACTATGTGCACTTTCCAGGGTGCACCAATACCCAGCCCACTTCTCTGGGGTGCCTCAGCTGCTCCAGGCTCAAGATGTCTGTCAGTCTCTGTTGTCCAGTGGTTCTCCACAGGGGTGGTGTCATTCCCTAGGGGAGGTTTGGCAAAGCCGAAATGCTGTCATGATTGGGGGTGGTGTGGGGTGGGTGGGTGTTCTGGCATCGTGTGTGTGTGTGTGTGTGTGTGTGTGTGTGTGTGTGTGTGTGTGTGTGTGTGTGTGTGTGCACGTGCACCTGTACATTGGGGCAGCTTCTTGGGAAGAGCACAGCACTACTCAACACTTCAAGCCCAGCTAAACCCAAAGCAAAATAATCGAAGGTGAACATCCTGCTCTACTCACACCTACGGCCTCCTCACAGCTAATGGTGAAGTTCCTCAAGAGGCTCAGGGGTGGGGGCCTCACTGCATCTGTTAATGTTCTCCTTGCACTAGCAGGTGACTGGCCCATAGCAGCTGCTCACTAAACATTGGCAGCATGATTTGGGAAGGGAACACGTGCCCAGATGGGCTGATGAAACAGCATCCAAGAAGCTCAGTTCCTGGAAGGCTTCGCGGGTCCTTAAATGGCTATTGTATTAGAACATCTCAGCTGCTGGGGTGTGCTTCCTTCAAGAACAAATCTGAACACAAAGTATCCAACTCACAGCCCTGTGACTTAGCCAGGCAGGCTCTGCTGTGACTCCCTAGCTTTCGTGCTCTCATTACTAATAACCGCCCCCATGCCCAGGCAGCAGTGATGTCACCAGCAAAATGCACAGCTACCGTGTGTGAGAACTTGGGTTTGAGTCCCTGGTGCTCCACTTGCAGGGGAAAGCTGTAAGAGCAGTGGAGCAAATGCAGGTCTCTGGGTCTCTCTCTCTCTCTCTCTCTCTCTCTCTCTCCCTCTCTTCCATCACCTTATTTAAGACTCTACCATAATTTTTTTTTAATGAACAGATGGTCACTGGGAGCAGTCGATTCATTGTGCAGACACCGAGTTTGATTCCTGGCACCACATGTCCCAGAGTGATGCTTGGTTCTCTCCCTCTCTCTCTCTCTCTCTCTCTCTCTCTCTCTCTCTCATACACACACACACACACACACACACACACACACACATTGAACCCCAGCACCATATGGGAGGAAGCTCTGATGCTGTGGTATCTCTCCCTCTCTCAATCTCTCTCCATTTCTCTGAGTGAAAAAGTTGGACCCAGAGTGATGAAATGGTGAACACCTGAAAAACACAAATATATATATTGCCTCCAGGGTTACTGCTGGGGCTCGGTGCCTACACTATGAATTCACTGTTCCTGGAGGCTGTTTTTTTCCCTTTTGTTGCACTTGTTGTTTATCATTGTTGTTGTTACTGCTCTTATTGTTGGATAGGACAGAGAGAAGGTGGGAAGAAAGAGAGGGAGAGAGAAAGACAGACACCTGCAGACCTGCTTCACCACTTGTGAAGCGACCCCCCCTGCAGGTGGGGGGGAGACGGGGGCTCAAACTGGGATCCTTACACTGGTCCTTGCGCTTTGTGCCATGTGTGCTTAACCCCCTGCACTACCACTGCCCCCCCATATTATTTTTTTTTAAAGAAAATAAGCCAAAATTCGAATTCCAGTATCTGTGCATAGAGCTGAGCACTATCCAAGCATCCCCGGCCCCCTCCCCCATTCCAATTTCAGTTTAAAACCAGGTTGCTGTGCAGGTGATGTCTTCATCGAAGCCACTGCATGCTTGGCTGGGGACCGACCGCCTCGTCAACTCAGCACCCATGGAAGGCTAACGCGCATCTCAGAAAGGACATTCAAATGTCAGATGGAGCAATCTGCCCTGCATGTCAATAGAGAGAACGCCTGGTTCAGCAAGTCAGGAAAGCTAATTCGGACCAGCTTTGGGCTGAGCAGTGGCACAGCCTGGTGGGGACCTCTGAAGCCAGACCCACAGAAGGCACAAATCCTGAGAGGGGCTGCTGTGGGGGGCACTGTCAACATGAGAGAGAGAGAGAGAGAGAGAGAGAGAGAGAGAGAGAGAAAGAGAGGGAGAGAGAGACCACACTAACTTGATCACACAAAAGAAGCTGGAGTGATGAGTGTTTGTGCTCTGTAGTTAAGCTTCTCTGGGCACTCACCAGCTTAGACTCTCTTAGACTGAACCTCCATGTGCCAAGCCTCGTCCTGGGCAGGTCACAATCATTCACTCACACTTAACAAACATGGAGATGGTGCTTGTGGTGGACTAAGATTCTCCTGCCTCTTTACAAATAGTGAGTCTTTTTAAAAAAATGTTTTTAGTGATTGATTTTTGGGTAGAGACAGAAATCAAGAGGAAAGAGAACAGAAAAGAGAGATACTCGCAGCACTGCTTCACCATTTGTGAAGCTCTCTCCCTTTACAGGGAGAGACCAGGGACTTGAACCTAGGTCCTTGTGCATGGTAACACATTCACTCTCCTGAGTGAGCCACCACTCAACCCCACACGTACAGAGCTTGTTTATCCTCTTTACGACCCAAGAAATGAGCATGATGTTATCTCCAGCTTGCAGAGTAGGAGACATGGCTTGGAGGAGGTGCTCAACGGAGAGCAATCCCAGCTCCACAGTAGATACGGGCTTGCAGGTTTGGAGGTGAGAAGGGAAAAGGTGGGGGTTTGAAGTTTTTTTTAGGCTCATTCCTTTGGAATGGTGCACAATTCCCTCACTGCAGCCACTCACGTGCCACTCACACAACCTTTGCCGTGTGTTGATTACAAACCCAAACACTCGACACCCGGGTTACCCACTCAGGCCCCAGGAGCTCTCCCGGGTCCCGACATCTGGTGTAGATGCCAGGGTATTTGCTCCCTGTGATCTTGCCTTTCCTTTGGACATGGACAATGTAAATGTCACTGGAGTGTACTTCCCTCTCCCCACAATTCAGAGCACTGCAATCAGGTCCAGATGAGGAGAACATGAGAGACTTTCAAAGGGGTCTAAGCTGCTCTGGGGAAAGTGTCCACATCTTGAATTTACCCAGTGAAGCACACATAGTACTAAACGCAAGGATCAGGGTTCGAGTCCCTGCTCCCCACCTGCAAGGGATATGCCTTATGAGCAGCAAAGCAGTTCCTTTTTCTCTCTACCTATCTCCCCCTCCTCACTCAATTTCTCTCTGTCCTATTCAAACAAAATGGGAAAAAAATGACCACCAGGAGCAGTGGATTCATAGTCCCAGCATCCAGCCCCAGTGATAACCCTGAAGGCAATAAATAAATAATAAATAAATGTGTCCCCTTTGCAGCACAAGCCCACAGATACTAGAAGCTTAAGCACCTACTCATGCAGGTGCTGGGCTGGGGGGCTGGGGAGACCCCAGCTACAGAGGGAACCCATTCTTAGCTCTGACTCTGTTTTCTTCCTATGTCAGAATTCAGGCATCACTTTTCAGTACTCTGATGCTCTAAAATGGGGCAAGAGACTCACAGAAACTAAAAAGAAATGATAGCTAAGCTATAGTAACAGACAGGAACAGGAAGCTACAGGAGAGGCTGAAGTGGGCTGACATACTGAGTCTGACGCCCTGGCAAATCCAGTTAGATTTAAGAGGAAAGTCGATGAGAAGCAGGCTCATTTTGCTCTTGGATGGGTTTCCAGGGGGCAAATGTGAAAACCATTTCTCCTCTATCTTTAAAAGTGAAATCAATACTCTGTTTTCCTTGGCATGATTCATTTATCATCTGGGACCCGGGAAAAAAGGCTGGAATACTCAGTCAGCCTAGAGATTTGGAGACTCTTCAAGGAGCTCTTGAAGAAACCATGAAGGAGTCCATCAGGGATGCAGTTCAGGGACACATTACACAGCCATGCAAATCCCATCTTCATGTCCCAGAACTGGCATCTGATTAGATGCCAGACTTTTCCTTAATCATCTTATGTGGCTGCAGATTCAGTCTCAACTAAAGCACGTGGTGCTAGCAAACAGGAAAGGATTGTAAAAGCCATGCACCCAAGCTAGGTGGCCAGTCTCTTGTCTGCCCTCGGGTTCCAACTGCTCCGTGCCTGAACGGGGGCTTCTGTGGGGTTTGCCCAGAGGAGTCCAGCAGAGGCAGGAGGAGGAAGGTGCATGAGTGAAATTGGACTCTTGCCCTGAAGGGTTGCTCTGAGCTGGCTGTGGCCCCCTCACAAGCCTTGCCAGGGTCCCAGAATGGCTCCTTCTTTTGCCCCTTTAGTCCTTGAGGAAGATTCAGGTGATGCCTGGGGCTGGGTGCTCTGCTCCTGTGGAAACTGACTATTCTGGACATCTTTTGTGTAGTCCACCATGCACCAGGCATTTTGCTGGACATTAATACACAGCTGAGAAGAAAATACATCTCTGCCTACATGCAACTTGTCAACCAGCTCCTGCTGCCTGACCCAGTCCAGACTTTGTAAATAGACTTTTACTGAACCCATAGTCAAGCCTATTGGTTGACAACATCTCTGGTTGTTTTCTTTCTTTGAGGTAGAGTTGGATACCTGGGATAAAGACCATTTCCCAGCATTTGCTTTCTTGACTTTCATAGAAAAGGTTTGTCAGCCTCAGCTTAGAAAGCTGTTACTCAAATGGGGTTACCTGGCCAGTATCCTCAGCACCACCTGGAAAATGCACAATTTTACCTGCGACTTTAGAAATGAGCAGGTTAGTGTTTGTGCAGGTTAGTGTTAGCACAGTGGAAGACACACGCTGGGAACATGGACTTATCTAAAATCCTCACAGCCTTCTCAGACCTTTCACTGGCATTATGCACAACTATGAGTATGTGTATGATTCACCACACCCTCCACCAAAGGCCCAGTGGCATCACACTGAAGAGACAGTCCCACGGACCCTCCACATCCTTTCCTCATCCACTCTAATAAACACTGTAGTTTTTTCACAGTCTGAGAGTCAGTTTGGTTGTCATTATTGTAATTTCATTTGTGTTCTTTGTTCTTCATGTGAGTGAAACCACTTGATACTTGACATTCACTTCCTGATTCATTTCACTGGACATCATCACCTCCAATTCCATCCATCTGGTCCCAAAAGACCCAAAGATGTTAGATTACTTCCACACTTTGGTGACTATGAACAGTGTTGCTAAGGACATAGGGTATAGAGATCCTTTTTTAATCTTCACTTATTTATTGGATAGAGACAGCCATAAATCAAGAGGGAAGAGGATAATAGAGAGGGAGGGAAAGAGAGGGAGAGGGAGAAGGAGAGAGGGAGGGAGAGGGAGAGAAAGAGAGACCTGTAGTACTGCTTCACCACTTGTGAAGCTTTCCTCCTGCAGGTAGGAACCAGGGGACTTGACTGGATCCTTGTGCACTGTGACATGGGCATTCAACCAGATGCATGAACACCTGCCCCCCAGGTATCCTTTCAATCAAATTTTGTCATACCCACAAGATAAATGCCATTGGGAAAATTTAGATGTTCATGCAGACAGGCTGAGTTAGAAAATGACCCCACAAGTTTTCACCAGGAGAGTTAGCCAAAGCCCTCTCCCCCATGCTTCATAGCAGACAGTTAGAGCCCCTAGACCCCCACCCCAGGGCGCCCTTCAGCAAATAAGAATGAAAGCTCAACCAACCATCAGATGAGGCCATCCTATACTGATTACAGGCCAGCATTTAACTCAGACAAACCATTCGCCCATAGGAGGTGGAATCTTCAAGCTATCAATTTTATGGCCCTGCTCAAGAAACTGCAGCCATACATCATCCCACCCAAAACACAAAGGTCAAACGATATTTATTAATGCAGAGACACAACTCACCAAAGCTAAATGGGCATCCTTGATTATGGCTCCTTGATTGAGAACTGATGCCTCATTAATCTTAAAGGAATCAACCTAAGAACATCAGAGAAGTCAAACAGAATACCAGTCAAAATTCTGATGAACACAGCCTCACACTCACTGGGTAAGAAAGCAAGGTCTACAGACATGGTTGAGTTTTTTTTCTGCCTCCTCCACTGGGCTGGATTTACTGAGAGATTTGTAAATGGCAAACACACTTGCAAGAGTTTCTAGCTCTATCTTCCCCACTCTCCTCTTTCTCTCCATCTCTCTCTCTCCCTCTCACATCCCTCTCCCTCTCTTTTTCTCCATCTTTCTCTCTATGTGTGTGTGTGTGTGTGTGTATGTGTGTGTGTATCCCCTCTCCTCTCCCTTTCCCCCCTCACATCCTTCCTCCTGTCTTCTCTATCACCCTGCTTCCCTCTCTCTTTCTCTCCCTCTTCTCTCCATCTCCCTCTCATGTCTCTCTCTCTCCCCCTCTCCCCCTCCCTCCCCCTCTTCCTCTCCCCCTCCCCCTCTCCCTGTCTCTCAGAATTTTCAAATAGGCAGAAAAATCATGACTTTCTCTCATATGGTTTTCACTACATGTTAAAGAGGAATTGATGGGTTTGAGTGGCTCTCAGCCCAGTGGGTACCAATCACTTTGGGCCCCTGTATCCATACCCTCTATTTCTTTATCATGTGCAAACAGGCAGGAGAAAGAACCAAGAACACAGAAGGTCACTGGTTCAACCTTGTGGTCATGGCTTGCTCTGTAGCCATTTCAGTTTCAATAGAATGGGCCTAGTGGGTCTGCAACTGCCTAGGTGCACAAGTTGGGGACAGTAGGCTTAGCCCTGGCCCTGCGACCTCAGGTGTGTGCACATACATGCATTAGTGAGCCCTCAGAGTCGCTAGTTCACACTGCCTGCGGAGAAGTCCTGAGGGCTGCTAGTTGGGGGCTTGTGTCCAGAGGGACAATCAGGCACTGTCATCTTACAGCCCTCATGCCAGGAAAGAGTAAAACCAGATCCCACTACACAAATGGCTTTTGTGGAGGAGTTGCCTATGCTGGTCTAGCCTTTTTTTCCCTCCGTCACAATCGCTGTACCTGCATCCTGTCCACAACAATCTTCTGAAGACTCTACAGCTCTTTGTTCTTTGAGGCAGTCTTACTCCCACTCTCTTTCTTTCTTTTTTCTTTTATTATTATTTTTTATTTTTGCCACCAGGATTATCTCTGGGACTCAGTGCCTGCAGAATGATGAATTCACTGCTTCTAGGGGCCATTTTTCCTTTTCTCTTAGCTTCTTCATTTTTCTTTTTCATCGACAGATAAATTGAAAAGGAAGTGAGGATATGGAGAGGAAGAAAGAAAGACACCTACAACAGTTTTTCACAACCTGTGAAACTATTCCCCTGCAGATGAGGTCTGGGGCTTTGAACCTGGGTCCTAAAAAAATCATGGTTATCATTCTCTCTCTCTTTCTTTTTTTTTTTTGCCTCCAGGGGTACTGTTGGGGGGGGGGGGCTCGGTGCCTGTATCAGAAATCCACTGCTCCTGGTGGCTATTTTTTTCCCTTTTTGTTGTCCTTGTTGTGATTATTATTGTTGTTGTTATTATTATTGATGTCACTGTTGTTGGATAGAATAGACAGAAATGGAGAGAGGAGGGGAAGACAGAGAGGGGGAGAGAGAGATAGACACCTGAAGACCTGCTTCACCGCCTGTGAAGTGACACCCCCTGCAGGTGGAGAGCTGGGGGCTCGAACTGGGATCCTTACACCGGTCCTTGTGCTTTGTGCCATGTGTGCTTAACCCACTGTGCCACCTCCCGACTCCTTCATTCTCTCTTTCTTAAAAGGTTTATAGTGTTTCCCATCAAGGAGAGTCAAGCCTAATCCAGTTCCTATGGGTCATGGTTTGGTGAAAGGTGTTACAATCCACATCTCCTTAAGTTTGAGTCCAACCCTTAACTCCTATGGTGCAAAATAAGGACTTTGTAAACATTCTGTTGTCATTTTTTTTTCTATCTCATAACATTTTTTTTCTTCTCACAGGCTGAGTTGTGCTAGCATGTGTGTTAATACATGCTTAAGTGATTATTTTTTTAATCATGACAATAATGATTGTTGCTTTCAAATGCCCTTCCACACCTGAGATGCTGGATCCCTATCTAACTTAGCACCTGGATTTCTCACTGTGATGCCAGACAGGGGCAGAAACTGAGAGGGTCCGAGAGGCTCATTCACCCAGAGAGACACCGCTGGCTATGGATGGGCCACGTGCGGCCCAGCTGGCTCAGGGCCAAGGCAGCTTCACCTCACTCTGAACACACCTCCCACCAGCCTCCCCCCCCCCAAACCAGAAAGCCAGATAAGGCCCTGAGTCACGTAACAACATCCCCGAGACGCTGGAGAGGATGGTGTCATGGAGCCTCTGTGGAGAACTGCACTTACCTTTCTTATCAACAAATAATGCAGCCCGAAAGGTCTCCTGAGATATTAATCCAAACAAGCCAGAGGCTGATTGCCGTTCCCAGCACAGAACTTTAATGGTGAGTAAGCTGCCAGCCGCCTGGTCTCTGAAGGCACCAGAGATCTGGATACAAATCACGGGCTTCTGCCTCCCGACTGTGGGACTCCATCTGATTCCTCTGTGGCTAGTAGTGTCAGAGGCATCCCAGGACACCACACAATGCTCCACAGCCCTGGGACAGGCAGGTCCCAAGCGCTGCAGGCCCAGGCCTGAGAGTCGGGTCTAGTGCACAGAGACACTTCAGCATGTACTCAGTAACTTCCTGGGCTCCATGAGAGCCTTGAGGGGAGGCATGGGCAGATATCACCACCCCACCTCCCTCTGACCTACAGCCATCCCTGTGGTGTTCCTGAAACAGCTGCATGTGTTTTTACCCACCCCACCCCCCAAACACACACACACACACCTGCAGTCTAGAGAACCTTCTGCTAGAGGAAGAATCTCTTGGGAAAGGGAGGAAGGCAGGAAAAGAGAAGCATGGACTCACTCCTTCTCACCAGGGAACCAGAAGCCGGGCACTGGGAGCAGAAATACTGAGGATTCTCGAATGGGAGTAAGAAGCTTGGTCACAGCACCAAGGGGACAGACATACTGGCACCAGGAACTGGTGGACAGTGAGGAGCAATGGCAGCCAGTGGAGACACCTCTCCAGGCTGGCCAGGGAGATTCAGGAAAGAGAAAACGGCAGGTTCAGCTGGGCTCGGCCCTGTTCTTCCTAGCTGACTCATTTGGTCAGAAGCAGAGGTACTAGGAGTGGGGGGGTGAGGGGGTCTGGGGGTCTGCTGGTCCTCCACCCTACACAGAGTTCTGCAGGTGCTGGGCCTCCAGCAGCAAGGAGCCAGAGCTAGATGAGCAAGTGAGAGACTTGTCTTCACAAAACGAAGCCCATTTCTGGATGCATGGTGATTGTCCTCTCAGGGCAGAGTGGGTTTTCTGTCCACACCCTTGTCTGACAACACCCACCCACAATCAGAGAGGCTCTGCTGAACCAGGGTCCACAGTCTCACCTCCTCATCTCTTTATTAATTTATTTCCTATTATTATTTGCTACCAGGGCTATTGCTAGGACTTGGTGCCTATATCAGGAAGCCACTGTACCAGGTGACCATTTTTTCTTTTCATTTATTTATTTTTCTTTGCTCTCCATTTTAGAAAAATATTTATTTATGTATTCTGGATATAGATAGAGAGAAATTGAGAAGGAACGAGGAGATAGAAAGGGAAAGAGAAATAGAAATACCTGTGGCAGTGTCTTACCCCTCGTGAAGATTTCCCAATTGTGGGAGCTGGGGGTTTGAACCCAGGTCCTTACACACAGCAGCATGTGTGTTCAATGAGTTGTGCTACCACCCAGCCCTATTTCTTTTTGATATAAAAAAGAGAAACTGAGGTGGGGAGGGGCCGGGTTTGTGCTAGCATGTTAAGTGCATATAGTATAAGCACAAGGACCCATGCAAGGATCCCAGTTAGAGCTCCCCAGATCCCCCACATGCAGAGGGGATGCTTCACAGGTGTCTTTCTGTCTCTCTCCCCCCTCTCAATTTCTCTCTGCCCTACCCAACTAAAAAAAATGAAAAATGAGAGGGGGGGTAAGGAGAGATAAAAAAAAAGGAGAAAGAGAGACACAGGCAGCTCCATTTCACCACTTGAGAGACTTCCCCCTGCAAGTGGGGACTACAGGCTTGAACCCTGGTCCTTGTGCGCAGAATGAGCAGTCTACTGGGTGCGTCACAGCCTAGGCCTTTACCTGCTCATCTCCAAGCCCATCTCTTGTAGCAATGACTACGAGCCAAGCAGTTACAGTTGCCTGCTTCCTCTGATGCTCAGTGCCCAGTACCCTTTAATGCTGAGTCCTGAGCTATTCTTTCCTGATGGAAAACACAGTCTGCTAAGTTTCATCTTTTTAACATGATAGAAAGCTCAGCTGGGGCCCAGAGAGGATAAGTAATTCAACCAAGGTCATGCAGCTGATCAAAAGCAGCAGAGGTAACATTTGGTGCAGAGCCACTCCCAGCCAGAGTCGATCTCTAGACTGGCCCCTCCAGTCCAGCCCACCCCCAGAAGGAGGCTCTGGGTCATGTCTAAGTTTCTGGAAGCCATGACTAGGCATAAAAACTGAGCTTGTACTCAACCACTTGCAAGAGCAAAGCAATGCCCCCCCCCCCAGACTTAGCCCACATATGCACAGGGAGCGCAGCATGGCAGGCCCAGTGCAGGGGTGAACGGTATTGGCAGGGAGAGCTGGCCACCCCTGCATCACCCCACCAGCTCCCTGCAGGGGTAACAGAGCAAAGCTCATGGTCAAGATGGCACCATCCCTCCTCCAAGGAGGGGGCACAAGAATCCCTCCGGATCAGAAAGCACCTGCCTCCCCAAAAGTAAATAAAATTATATTAGCGACAGAAATATTAGAAGCCCTGATAATGGAATCATAAAGTAATCACTTTGAATTAGGATAATGGCTATGTCCAACTCCTTATTGCATTTATTTTGAATATCACATTCTTTCAACTCTCATTATTTTAATTATGTTCAATTACAGACATTTGCATATGCTTTATCATGGATATTAGTGAGGGGGAAAGACTTCCCTGAGTTAAATGATGAGCAGATAATCCATATTATATTACGGTTGCACCTCCTGAAAATGTGACTTGGCTACAGCCCAGGGACAACCCAAGACCGGCACCGATCTGAGGTGAGTCTGACTCTCCTGAGAAGGTGTGGGGAAGGCGAGTGGGTGCAGTCACCTGGGCTCTGAGCTGAGGGCCTGCAGGTGGCAGAAATGATGGAGACCCAAGCAGCCTCCCTCGTGCTAAGCCCACACCCAGAGCACCTGGGTGCAGGCCCCACCTTGGAGGGCGACTGGGGATTGCCAAAAACGAGGCTTAAGGAGGTTTCTAAGCTCTGTGTCAGTCTAACTCAGGGTCTGTGACGTTTCATGAAGTTAGTGGTGGGGCCAGGCAGTGGTGGACCTGGTTAGGTGCACATAGTACCAAGCACAAGGACTGGGTTCGAGCCCCCATTCCCTACCTGCAGGGGGTCCACTTCACAAGAAGTAAAGTAGGTTTCCCTCCGTCTATATCCCCATCCTCTTTCAATTTATTTTCATCCTACATAATAAAAATTAGAAGGAAAAGGGGAAAAGATAAAGGAAAAATGGTTGCCAGGAATGGTGGGTTTGTAGTTCTGGCACTGAGCTCCCAGTGATAACCCTGGTGGGAATGAGAGAAAAAAAAAGGAGGAGGAGGAGGAGGAGAGGAGGAGGAGGAGGGGAGGAGGAGGAGGAGGAGGGGAGGAGGAGGAGGACGAGGAGGAGGAGAGGAGGAGGAGGAGAGGAGGAGGAGGAGAGGAGGAGGAGGAGGAGAGGAGGAGGAGGAGGAGGAGGAGGAGGGGAGGAGGAGGAGGAGGAGGGGAGGAGGAGGAGGACGAGGAGGAGGAGAGGAGGAGGAGAGGAGGAGGAGGAGGAGGAGAGGAGGAGGAGGAGGAGGAGGAGGAGGAGGAGGGGAGGAGGAGGAGGAGGGGAGGAGGAGGAGGACGAGAGGAGGAGGAGGAGAGGAGGAGGAGGAGAGGAGGAGGAGGAGAGGAGGAGGAGGAGAGGAGGAGGAGGAGGAGGTGAGGAAGAGGAGGAGGAGGAGAGGAGGGGGAGGAGGAGGGGAGGAGGAGGTGAGGAAGAGGATGGGAAGAAGAGGAGGAGAGGAGGGAAAGATGGAGGAGAAGGAGGAGGGAAGAGGAAGAGGAGGAAGCGGAAGTAGTAGTTAGTCATAGCTAAGGAGTGGAAGCAGCCTAAATGCCCACTGACAAACAACTGGAAGGGTTGGGTGGTGACACACCCAGTTAAGTGCACACAGTACAAAGCATAAGGTCCCAAGCAAGGATCCAGCTTTGAGTCCCGGCTCCCCATCTGCAGGGGTTGACACCTCACAGGCAGTGAAGCAGGTCTGTAGGTGTCTATCTTTCTCTCTCCCTCTCTGTCTCCCCTCTCTCAATTTCTGTCTGTCCTGTCCAATAAAATGGAAAAAAGGGCCTCCAGGAGCAGTGGATTCGTAGCGCTAGCACAGAGCCCCAGCAATAACACTGGAGGCAAAATATATATATATATATATATATATATATATATATATATATATATATATATATATATATATATATATATATGACTGAATCAAGAGGTTATGGGGCATATACTCAATGGAATACTACCCTGCAATTAAAAAAGATACTATTGGGAGTCTGGCAGTAGTGCAGCGGGCTAAGCGCACGTGTCACAAAGCGCAAGGACTGGCTTAAGGATCCCAGTTCGAGCCCCCGGCTCCCCACCTGCAGGGTGAAGCAGGTCTGCAGGTGTCTATCTCTCTCTCCTCCTCTCTGTCTTCCCCTCCTCTCTCCATTTCTCTCTGTCCTATCCAACAACGACGACTACAATAATAACTACAATAATAAAACAACAAGGGCAATAAAAGGTAATAAATAATGAAAAAAAATTTTAAATAAAAAAAAATTTAAAGATACTATTATGTCCTTCAGAGCAAAAGGAGTGGAATTAGATGTGACTGTGCTTAGTGCAGGGAGGAGTCCAAGGCTACTGCCAGGTGGCTTCACTCACGTGTGGACCGTAGATGATTGAAACACAGGGAAGCACAAAATCAAACAGAAGTAGCAAACTGTCCCTACGACTTGCTAAGAGCTACGTGGTCATCACTGGGCACACAGGAGTTGGGAACACAGAAATTTACTGGTGAGGTTACTATGTCCTACAACACTATAATCTTGTAAACATTATAAATGACTAATGAAAATTAAAATAAAAGAAATGAGTGATGTCAGAGGTGATATCTCAGAGTTAGAGCACGGGACTTTCATGTCCGAGGTGCCTGGTTCAGTCCCCAGCACCACCACATGCCAGGGCTGAACAGTGCTTCATTCCTTTCCCTCTCTCACTGCCTCCCCAATTATGTAAGTAAGTAAATAAAGAGTGTTTAAGTTAGTGCTACTTCTTCAACAAATGGTGCTAGAGTTGTTGAAAATCCACAGGGTGAGGAGGTAACTTCCAACCTAAAGATCAAGCTTATACCAAAATGAACAAAATTGATGGCATACTTATACACAAAATGTACAAATCAATAAAAAAAATCTTTGTGATCTAGGTTTGAAGAGGTTGGAGAGATTGAAAGATGAAATGAAAAATCATGGCCCTCTCCCCAATAAGAGCAAAATAAAAACTGATAGTGGATAAGTTGGGTCTTGTCAAAATTAATTTCAGAGGGGGGTAAAGTATTGACAAGCTACCCATCTGACAAAGCAATATTCTGTGGGAGAGGTAACAAGTTCTCAAAACTCAACAAGAGAAAAAAAATAAGGGACCGGGTGGTGGTGCACCCTGTTAAGCTCACATAGCACTAATCACAAGGACCTGTGCAAGAATCCAGCTCCAGCCCCCTGGCTCCCCACCTGCAAGGGGGACACTTCTCAGATAGTGAAGCAGGTCTCTCTCTCTCTCTCTCTCTCTCTCTCTCTCTCTCTCTCTGTCTCTCTCTCTGTCTCCCCCTCCCCTTTCAACTTCTCTCCGTTCTATCCAATAAAATGAAAAACGGCCACCAGGAGCAGTGGATTCCTAGTGCCAGCACTGAACCCGAGCGATAATCCTGGTGGGGGCGGGGAAGTCGTCTAACAAGCAAATGAGAAGATGTGGGCATTTCAGCACCAAGCATGTCAACATCTTTAGCTACTAAAGAAATTCCAGGGAGTCGAGCGGTAGCACAGTGGGTTAAGTGCATGTGGCGCAAAGTGCAAAGACCTGCATAAGGATCCAGTTTGAACCCCCGGCTCCCCACCTGCAGGGGAGTTGCTTCACAGGCAGTGAAGCAGGTCTGCAGGTGTCTATCTTTCTCTCCCCCTCTCTGTCTTCCCCTCCTTTCTCCATTTCTCTCTGTCCTATCCAACAACAATGACAACAATATCTACAACACAAAACAACAAGGTCAACAAAAGGGAATAAATAAATATTTAAAAAAAGAAAGAAATTCAAGTTAAAATCATAATGAGACACAACCACAGCCCATAAGAAGAAGAAAAACTATTAATAATACCAAGTGCTGGTAAAGACCGAGAGAAACTGGGTGATGCAAGCTTAGCTAGTGGGAATGTGAAATGATCCCAGCACTCTAGAAAACAATCGACAAAGCCTCACACACTATAGGTGCAGTTATCACAGGACACATGAAGCGCACTCTTGGATGTGTATCCCGAGGCAGATGCCACTCTACCCGCGAGTGGCTAAACAAATCACTGGGCGATGTCACTTAGCAACAAAAGAGGATGAGCTACTGAGACTTGCAGTGTGGTTGAGTTTGCACGGATTATGCTGAGTGCCTAGTGCCTGGTCAAAGAGCGAATCCTAAAAATTGCATACTGTGTGATTTCACTTACAGGGCACTTGGGGAAAAAAAAAAAAGCAGAGGTGACTCACGCTGGCTTACAAGAAGACTGCATGTTTTTGAGGTGTGCTTCCATACCATGCCCACCGCCCAAGTGCCAGTCAATACCCCTCTACCAAAGTCACATGACACTTTCTGAAATGACATTTTTGAAATGAGGAGCAGATGGGGGCTTGACAGGGCTTAGGGATGGGGTGGGCTGAGAGGGAGAGGTTATACACAGGATCCTTGGGTGATGGAACTGGCTGGTAGGTTAGGATATTGTACTGGAGTTCCAGAAAATGTTTGTCATCAGAGGCAAGTGGGTAACACATACGAAGTGCCTCTCTCTCTCTCTCTCTCTCTCTCTCTCTCTCTCTCTCTCTGTCTCCACATGAATCTATAGTCATCTCTCTTAACTTTTTCAACTAAAAAATAAGGAAGGGCTTCTGGAGGGATGAAAGCTGTCATTTATATGAAAAAAGGGATGACTATTGGGTCTCAGTGTGGTGGGTACTGATTCTGAAGCTGCCTCAGCCTCCTCCTGCCTAGAAACAAGGGATTCTACAGAGTCCTTCTGGTCATAATGGGGGCATCTAGCCTGAGTGTTCCCCAAGGCAGCCAGCTGTTCATTCCCTCTTTGCCTTTTCTGTCTCTATCAAAACAAGAGGGGGAGGGAGGGGGAGGGAGGGGAGAGGCGCTACTGGGACTTTCCATTTCTCCCTACAATTTCCCTGTCTTCTTTCCCTCCATTCAAGCAGCTCCTCGCTTCAAGGAAGTCAAAGGAACCGCAGACAGGTGCTGAGCTCTTGCGCATGTTAAATATATGTTCCATAGTACTTCTGTGAGTCTGTGTGTGTGTGCTGAGTGGTCCCTAAATACACAGGGCCTGATGAGTGAGGGGAAGGCAAATATATGGGGGCAGCAGGATAGAAAGGGGGCTTCCATCTTCCTCCCCAGAGAAGGCTCTAGAGGAGGAAGGGGAAGAAGAGGGTTAGAGCTCAGGAAAGATGGAGAAAGAATGGGGAAGGGAGAGGTGAGTAAGCTTGAGCACACCAGAGCAATCAGGACCCCTCACACACACACACACCACAGCCTGTGAGAAACCAAAACCACAGCTCAGAACACACAGAGCTGGAGGAGAGGACACAGCCATGGGATCCAGTCCAGCTCTGACCCTAAGGTCCCCAGGAGGCCCTGGGCAAGATGGAGGGTCAGAAGTAAGACTGGAGGCCTAGAACAAGGAGAGCACTGTTTCCTGAGCACTCAAGCTTCTGGGAGGATCCGGCACCCTCCATACAGGTGGGAGTCATAGGTCACATCAGGAGTGGCCGTCCCAGCTGGAGGGCTCCGTCATCCCACCCCTGACAGCCTGACCTGCCAGGTCTGACCCCATCCTGCCCCTCTCACCCTGAGCGGAGACCCCAGAGACAGATTTGGACACACCCCTCCATACAAGGATGTGCTGAGGGCTGCCAGGAAGCACGGCTCACCCACCCACTAAGCTTTTAAAACAGCTCTAGTGCCACCTCCCTAATTACCCAATTCAGCATGCACACAACAGAGCCGCCACTCTCTGAGGAACTCTGACATCCGCCATCCCGAGGCCCCTCAGTGCAGTTCACAGAAGGCATCTGGGGTAACGGGGGTGGGTGGGAGTGGAGCTGGGGTGCAAGCCAGCTCCTTGGAGAGATGAGGCTGCAGGTCAGGCGCAGTGGGCCCACCCCCACAGACACCAGAGCCTGAGCAGGCCTCAGAGGCCATCCAGGTAACCTTTGTCCTGGCAGAGGGGGAAACCCAGGCAGAGGACGCTGGACATTCACTGCTTCGCACTGTGCTCCCTGCTCTGTGGTCATACCAGAAGACAGCTCTCAGGGCTCTTAGCACCCATCCAGAGAGAGAGAGAGCACACACACACACACACACACACACACACACACTGAGGCCCATCCTGACCACCTTGTCTAACAAGCTCCTGTCTTCTCCTCTCTCCATCCCCACCCCACCCCAGCAAGAAGCTCATTACAGAACTCAGCACTAGAACCCAGCTCACTCCCATCTCAGAAGGTGGAGACCTGCAAGGGGAACAGCTAGGCCAGCAGAGCCCAGGACTTGCACGCCTAAGGCAGCTGGTTTTATCCTGATGCAGCAGGTACCAGAGAGAGGCGCTCTGCTCGGACTCTGGAGCTGGGCAGTTCTCAGTTGTGGGGGACCACCTTGTGCACAGAGGCAGCTCACTGCCACTGCCCAGGAGGCCCCACTCACAGCTCCCCATCTGTGACAACATGCATCCCCACTCACTGTCAGTGTCCCCTGAGGGGTTTCTTGTAGAAATCACGGCTTCATTTTAAATTATGTATTTGGGGACAGGGAGACAGTTCACCTGATAGAGCACACTGTATTATGTCTTCTGAGGACCTGGGTTTGAGTTCTAGGCACCACATGGGAGCACTCTGCAAGGGGGAAGCTTCACAGGCCGTGCTGTGGAGTGGTGCTGTGGTGTCTTCTCTGTCTCACCAAGAACAGGACAACTACAGAGGTGCAAATTCCTAGTGATGAGGCCTGAGCAGTCAAAGATAAAATTGTTTTACTAATTTTATATGAGATAGAGGGTTTTTAGTTTATTTAAGTAATATTTTGTTTTTATTAATAGGTTGTTACAGGGTTATAAGATTACAGTGTATAGTTCACACCACACCCCAACCTCCCAAAGTTAACCAACATTTCT